>NW_028296504.1:255000-259000 GCF_964197995.2 Scardinius erythrophthalmus | reverse complement strand
TATGTTGTGTGTGTGTGTGTGTGTGTGTGTGTGTGTGTGTGTGTGTGTGTGTGTTGTGAGGCGCGGACGCGATCGAACAGTGGAAACATAAACACATACTCCGTCATGATCATATAAGACATCATTCAAACTGCAAAGGGTTGCAAAACGTTGGAGGATATTTTGCAAATAATTTTTTTTTAATATGTTTTTTGACAGTTTGTTTTCAGAAGTTTCAAAGAGTTAGTAAAAGAGTAAAGAAAAAGTTAAAACATTTTTATTTAAGTATTTATTTTTTATTAAGTAGGCTATTTATTTTGTATTAATACATAACCTCATTGTATTAATTTATAATGTAACATTATAGAGTGACATTGTGTCAATAATCGTCAAGCACAGGTGACTCCGCGTGGTGGGAGGGGGCCCCCAAATCAAATTCTGCTTAGGGCCCCCAAAAGGCTCGGGCCGGCACTGGCCGCAGAGTATGGACTCTCGGGATGGTCAATTGTTCCCCTCAGTCACGCCGATCGTCGGTTTACTGCATCCCATCCTCCTCGTCGCCATTTGTCGTGGAAATTCTTTCACGACTTTAAATAATAATTGGAAGACAGCTGGAAATTTCAAAAGTTATAAAGATCTTTATTTCTTGCAAGAAAGGCTGTTCACCCATCAGTCAGAGTCTGATAAGAGAAGCGCGCCGACTTCTCCTTTTTGCCCAGCTTATATACTCTTAACACATCCTGGTCTGTCTCAAAAGATCGCCTTGGTTTACCTTAAAAGGCAACGTCTTTGTTCAAGATCTCTTCTAACATAAATTCTATCTAGACAGGACAATACCATGTCTGCAAAAATATACCATGTCTGCAAAAGTTTCCTGTTTTTAGCTGCTTCATTTTCACACATTTTGCCTATCTTTAATTTGATCAAAGCTGCGCATATACTTTTCACACTTGAAGTACAATAGGTCACTTGAGTACTCATAGTCTCCTTGCTACCCAGAACATTTTGTTCCTGCAAGCTTATATGATTATATTTCTTTAAATGCTTATGAGTAAAAATAAATGTTCAACGTTAACACAAGTTGCACACATCTGAAAGTAAAAACACATCTAAATGTAAAATTTCCATTACAGCAGGCAGCAGACAAGGATATATCCAAAATGGGTAGGGTCACAAACGATCAGGCAGTCACAGGAAAAAACGCTTAGTAATGTTCACAGTAGCAAAACAAGACTTTGCACTGAGAGCTGCGTGCAGCGCAGCTAAAAAGCCTGGTAGATGAGCTACAGCTGGGCATAGTGATTAGAGTCAGAACTGGGACTTTTGGGAAATGTAGTGTGCGTAGTGAAGGGTCAATAATCGGGCGAGGGTGCCCTCTGATGGCTGGAGAGGGAGGTTACAGAGTCTGTGATCGTGACAGCTTGACACAACATGAAACGTCTCGGTTACCAATGTAACCCTCGTTCCCTGAAGGAGGGAACCGGAGACTTAGTCGATCGTACCGACTGTATGGGATAATGCCTAGTGAGCGCCAATCACTCTGATTACTCTTAACCCTCTGAGGTCTGAGCTGTTTTCTGGGCCCTGGAGGTGTTCTGACATGCTCTGACATTTGTGGTTATTTCTGTTACTTGTGACATTTTCATGGCTAAAGTCTAATTACACTGTATTCAGCACAAACTCTGCTACAATAATATATCAGCAGCATGTATGTAAAAGTTTGTAGTTTTGAGATAATGACATTTATGCGTGGTTTGTGAAAATACAAAAATAAATTCTCACTGAAATAAGGTCATGAAACCCATACTGATTATTTCTTCACAAGACTTTTGAAAATTGTATCACGTAGCCTAGAATATTTGCTCTAAAACTATGTGAGAATCACCCTGACTGCTCATTCAGAGAAGACAATATATTGATTTAAAAATTTTACGACGTGTTTTGTGTTAGAAAGCAATATGCGAAGGGGCGGATCACCTCATTAATATGAAAGCTTTCCACACCTGAGAAAGACAAAGAACCTCCCTAATGGCCCTATTAGGAGCTTATCAGGGCCCATCATTCTGACCAACCTTGCACAAAGAATGAGGAGATTTAAAAAAGAATGGCTTTTAAAATTGTTTGGATTTATTTACAACACAACATAATCCAAAGATACACAATAAAAAAGCAATTATTGAAGAAAGAGACCTTTGTGCCATTCCTAAAAACATTGTACATACCTTTCATTTTCTAAGGTGTTTGATTTTCACTTTACCATGTTCATGTACAGAGACATGTACTGTGAATGTTGAAGTCAGCAGGACTCAGTGGCATCTGGGCCCTGAAAAAAAAAAAAAAGTGAACATACTGATATCAAGAGAAAGGCCTGCACGATTTTGGGAATACATTTTAGATTTTTCTTGTTAAAATTGCTTTTTAAAATTCACAGAATACACACACACACTCACACAAATGTTTCCAACAATATATAATGAACACCAGGTTTGTTGTGCCTTGTAGGTATAGGCTATGCGCAGTGCTGCATAAAATAATAACAATATAGCAGCCTATATATATTTTCAAAAAGATTTCAGTAACAACTAAGCTAGAGAAAAATATATTGATTATCATGTTACTTCAAATGTTTCCATTCGTTATGATGATATGAAATGAGATAATAGTAAAAACATGAAGCCGTTTGGAGCGTTTTGCTTTTCCAAAATATGATACATTCAAACGCGATCGCGATCAAAAATATGATACATTAAAACGCGATCGCGATCAAAAATATGATACATTAAAACGCGATCGCGATCAAAAATATGATACATTAAAACGCGATTGCGATCAAATATAAAACATTATGGTTAGGCCTACCATATACATAGCCTATCTACGTTTGAGCAGATATCCACAAACACAGTAACAGTAAACACGGGTCTAAATATTATAATATTCACCATATATCTAGCAACAGTTCAACTGCAATGTGAAATTTATGCAACAATAGCAAACTAATATGTAAGAATTTCTTACCTTATCTTTCTTGTCTTCAAATATCGTTCTTCTTCTTCTGATGTAAATCCAATGTAAGCTCAGGCACGTCTTTCAAACTCGACGAAAAGTGAAGTGAAGTGTTTTGTTGTTGAGGTAATGAGGGCGATCGCGTTCCATGTGGAGATTTGCATGTGAATATCTTTTGCGCGAGTGGGCGTGGCCGAATTAAAAATAATTAGGAAGCGTTTGAGAAGCTGGAAATCTTGTTGGTTTTATACAAATTACTTAAACAGAGAATATTTGTTTTCATTTTGAATCCGATCATTTAAAAGTACACACTTAAATGTTTATAAAGGTGTATGGCTCATAAATGTGTAACAAGTATTCGCTGAGTTTTGTTTCAGTTTATAGACGTGCTCAAGAAAAAAAAGTTCACCGCGACGGAGAGGCAGAACGCACACACTGTTTATTTTCTTTATTTTACAAAAGCACAATGTTTTGATTTGATTGGAAGTGGACACATACAAAAGTAGAAATACCACAGATTCTTTTTTTATATTTATTTTTTCTGTATGACCATAAATGACGGAGAAATTTAAGTTTAAAGTGCTACAATGTGGAGAAAATCCAGCAAAACGCGCCGGCGCGTTTGTCGACCTCAGAGGGTTAAAATCAAGCCAACAAGCTTTGACAGGTGCGTAATCAATGCCCTGCCTTACCCTGCGGGTATAAACACGTAAGTGGATGCACCTACCAGTTGTTTTTCGCTGAGGAGCAGATCGTGCCCCAGTCAGCCGTGGTCTAGTAGAAGTGGCAAAGGGACTAAGTCTCCGTTCACTCCTTCAGGGAACGAGGGTAACATTGGTAACCGAGACGTTCCCTTTCAGTCGGGTAACGTTCGACTTAGTCAATCGTACCGACTGTATGGGATTCTCTAACACGCCACTACTACTGCCACCTTCCAGTGCCTAAACACAAAGCTGCAAGAGCCTCCGCATGGCGAACGGTCGAGCTTAGTTCAGGAAGTCACTGCTGTTCCACA